>NC_043961.1:7525141-7547641 GCF_902148855.1 Sphaeramia orbicularis | reverse complement strand
TAAGCCCAGAACTGGAGTAAAAGTGCATTAGCCCTTTGATGACTGAATTATGACAAACTTAGTTAAGATTTTTTATTCGTCTTTAGGCATAAAAAAAACAATAAGATTGATTTTTTTTTTTTTAATGAACCTACTTTTTTATGAACTTACAAAAATGTCCACTCAGCTAATTTTTGAAGCAAAGAAACATGTATTTAAAACACAATAACAGAAAGTGATAAACTGTGTGAAAACTATTAAATAAAAACAGTTATAATGCAGTTAATCTGATGTTTTCTCACATTTTATCATACTCTAATACTAGTTATTAGAGTAGAAGAAGTGTTTGGATCCTTCAGTTCAAGTAATTTAAAAAAAAAAAATCAGCAAAATGGACGTTTAAAGATGTTCATTTTACTGCTGTAAATGTTTCAGGTTGAACTCATTTCACTTCTTCATAAACTGTGGTTTTATCTACAGTAATGCATCTTATTTTATATCATCAACTTTTCTGTTTTCTGTTTTGTGATGATGCATTTTCCAGTGAATCCATGAGGGATTTTATTTCATTTATTTAGATTAAAAAGGAGATTTTTTTTTTTTTTCATCCTTCAGTTTATCGCAAATATCAACCATCAACATATTCAAACTGGAGTAAAAACTGAGATCAATTTCAGGAAAAGCTGCAAGAAATCAAAATACTCAAACAACAAGGATCTCAAATTTGTATCCAAATTTGTACTGGCGTAAAAGGGAATTAATCCTTTGATGCATGAATTATGAAAACTTTAGTTAAGATTTTTTTTTCCTCTTTAGGCATGTGATAGAATTTTTTTAATGAACCTATTTTTTATGAAGTTAAAAAAATGTCCACTCAGCTAATTTTTGAAGCAAAGAAACATGTATTTAAAACACAATGACAGAAAGTGATAAACAGTGTGAAAACTATGAAATAAAAACTGTTTTAACGCAGCTAATCTGATGTTTTCTCACATTTTTATCATACTTTAACACTAGTTATTACTCAATTCATGGAGATAATATGCAAAAAAAAACCAAACTATTTGTTACAGAAAACTGTTAATTACAGTCTAATAACAAAAGCAATTGATTTAGACTCAAATATGTTAGTGCAGATCAGGTTTATCAAGAACAGCAAAGTTACAGTAATGGTCTGAATGTCAGTGTATTATGGGATGGTGCATAAGCGTCCACTGTGTTGGCTGATACAGAACTAAAACAGCAAAACCCATGAATATGCAAGAGAACAGCTGGAGAAGAACTGTCCACTGGAGTGACCGCTGTGCATGAAAGGGTTAAAAAGTAAATGAAATGTGTGACAGTTGCATGGTCGAGATGATATTTACCTCCACCAAGGAGGTTGTGTTTTCATCTGGGTTTGACTGTTTGTTTGTTTGTTTGTTTGTTTGTTTGTTTGTTTGTTTGTCTGTCTGTTAGCAAGATAATTCAAAAAGTTATGGAAGGATTGGATGAAATTTTCAGGAAGTGTTGATACTGGCACAAGGAACAAATGACAAAATTTCGGTGGTGATGGGGGGGGGGGGGGCTGCACTGTCCGAGTGCTCTCCTAGTTGTTATTTTACTCAATGTATGTAAGAAATATAAGCAAAATAAACTATTCCATGTGAAATTATAGCGTGTATTTCAGCATTAGGATTCATTCTGGTACTTTTCAACACATTTTTTCCATTTCATGTTTAACTACAAAAGCAATCGGAGAACAAAGACCTGCACCAAGGCAGATCAGTGCCCCCCCCCCCCCACCACCACCACCACCAAAATTTAATCATTTGTTCCTTGTGCCAGTATAAACATTTCCTGAAAATTTCATCAAAATCCATCCATAACTTTTTGAGTTACCTTGCTAACAGTCAAACAAACAGAGTAACGAACGAACGAAGTAACTAACTAACTAACGAACGAACGAACTAACTAACAGATAAGCAGACAAACCCCAATGAAAACATAACCTCCTTGGCAGAGGTAATTACACACCGACCACAGTGGATTTATCTTTATATATTTTATGATTATTTTTATATTTGTAGCATATATAATTGTGTGTGTGTATATATATATATATATATATATATATATATATATATATATAATTGTGTGTATATATATATATATGTGTGTGTGTGTGTGTGTATGTATGTATATATATATATATATATATATATATATATATATATATATATATATATATATATATATATATATATATATATATAGTATATGTATTGTGTATATAATTCTTGCAGTGATCATGTTATTGCACAAGAATATTTCCAGTGAGGTTAACAAAGGTCTCCTTATCTTATCTTGTAAATTTGCTGTAAAAGTTCATCTTGGTGTTAACTTTTAACCCATAAAAACCCAAACAGCCACTGACGACCTAAACCGTCTACTGATGTAAAATGTTTATAAACCTCTGATCCTTCAATCCTTTCAATCCATGTCAATTACTGATATAAAATACAGTTCTTCATCTTTTTCATGGTCATCAGATATGACCCATTTGGACGTTCAGAGGCTCCGTAGTTACCATGGAAACACCGTCGTCTTCTACAACATTGATTCACCAGTAAAACCCATGGAGTTGGATCAATGACAGTGGATGGACACACTGGGTTTATATAGATTAAATCATAAATAAAATGAACAAAAGTGAATAAAAATGGACAAAATAATAACGTAAAAAAAAAAAAAATACAGGCAAAAATGTACGAAAATAAAGTAAAAATGAATAAAGTAAGAAACAAAATGAACAAAAAACAACCTAAGTCATCAATAACATGAGCAAACATGAATAAAGAAACAACAAAATAATAAGTAACGTGAAAAAAATAAGCCAAAAACTGAACAAAATTAAAGAAAACATAATAAAAATAGGCAACAATTGATTGAACAAACAATCAAATAAAACATTGATTCACCAGTAAAACCCATGGAGTTGGATCAATGACAGTGAATGGACACACTGGGTTTATGTTCAATTAATGAGCAATTTTACAGAAAAAGTCACGTTTTCTTCAGTTTTCTCTTTTTTTGGTATAATAACCCTCAAATTTACTCTGAGCTTTTACAAACATTTACATGATCAGTGAATTAAATACAGGAAAATACGTGATGTTCACTGAAAAAAAACACAAAATACTGAGGATAATGTCGTAAGAAATAGTGATAAATCCCAAAGCTGTGTGGAAATGTCTTAAAACTAACATCAAATGAGGAAATTATATTTTATTAATACTTTTTGATTTCAGTGAGAACAGTCCTTTACTTATATTGTGAGTTTTAACACCGGTTCCTCACTTTTCTATTATTTGTGTTATGTAATTATTCAGATAATTCTGCGGGCAGCAATAGGCTAATTAATTATTTTGTCAGATTTATCAGTAATTATTAAATCTGAATGTCATTATGGCTGATGTCTAGTCTATGTTGAATATTTATGCTTATTTAATAAAGTTTATCATCTTTTCACCTACTGTACATCAGCTTTTCTTTTCTTTCAAATGTCTTTTTATTAAAAACAGAACACGAATAAAACATTCACTATACATTTATATTGTTATTCAGTTGAAATTGTAAAAATATTGAAATTATGGTGCCATTCAAAAGAAACTGAAAGGCTGTAAAAAGGTTTATGTAAAAAAACAAAACAAAAAAAAAAACAAAAAAAAAAAAAAAACTGAAATGTTCTAGATTTTCAAACTGTTACAGGTAAAATGTATTTTTGCATCTAAAGTTAACATTCTTGTGAGCAAAAAGTTGCCAAAAATATCCAATGTATCAAATATGATATAAAAAATATAACATAAACAAAATGATATGGCAACATTTTTTGTTTGGATTACGTTAAAAGAGATAACAAACATTTCAATTCTAAAAAATTTGAATTTTGTGGTTAGTTTTTAATGGGTCAGGATGGTGAACATAACCCTACCCAAACCTGAACAGATACAAACAACCACTGAAAAAATGTATGAAAAGACAGAATGAAAATTGTAAAAAAAAAAAAAAAAAAAAAAAAAAAAAAAAAAAAAAGAGTAAATATAACATCAATTATATTATTATTATTATTATTATTGTTATTATTATTATTATTATTATTATTATTATTATTATTTAAAAAGCATGAATAAGTGCAGTATAAATGAACAATATAAAAAAAACCTATAAAAATAAACAAGAAAAAAGAGAAAAGGAAAGAAACAATACAAAATAAATAAATAAATTCATTAAAATAAATAAATTCATTAACATATTAGCTTTTTCAAAAACTAATACTAACATCCAGATAAAACCTTCCCATATGAACAGTCTGTAATTCTACAACAGGTCAAAGCCTGTAAAAGCCGCTCTGTTTGTTCTGTTGGTGTAGATTTAGACTTTGACATGTCATCTGTCTTCCTTTTCAACACAACCTGAACCACAGAACTTTACTGAAAGACCTGAATACGTCCAAATCTGACAGAGGAGGAGGCGTGTTCTGTCCTGTCTGAAACCTACAGAATATGGACTCAGAGAAAAAAACTACAGCAGCTGAAAAACACACTATGAATAGATTATAAACAAGAAGCACTGAACAAAAGCTCAACAAAGTAAATACAGAACCCAGAATAATCCTGTTAAACATGTCAGTCATGTACATTTGTCCAGTTTATATTAATCCAGCCAATACTGACCGAGAGTTCAACAGTAACTAACTAAAACAGTGGTTTGTGTAAGTTTCCAGCAGACATATTTTAACTCAGTGTTCTTTTGATTTTAACTCTAGTCCATGTTATATAATTATGTCGACCTGCTTACATTCTGGCATTTTCTACACTGTAAAAAATGCAGTGTCAATATTTCAAAGTCCAGCTATTTGAACCTAAATAGAGTATTTTTAGCTCTAACAGTAGAGTTAAACATCAGTGTAAAGTTCTGCACAGATATAGTGTCAAATTAAATTCTACAGAGTGATGATTAGTGCCAGTCTGCTGCATTGCATCGTGGGTACTGGACATTTTACTCATTGTGTTCTATTTTATGTGCAGGGGTTCAAGGAGGAGGGGTTGTGTTAATGTTTATTTAGGGTAATGTGTCTGTTTTACAGCGTTTATTGGCCTTTTTATATTTATTTATTTATTTATTTATTAATGTGACACCATTAGTCAAACCTGTAGGAAGAACAATCCCTTAGCTCACAGGTGCACAACATGTGGTCTGGGGGCTGAACCTGGTTCACCAGAGGGTCAAATATGGACCTTGGGATGAATTTGTAAAACTCAAAAATTACACTAAGATATGAGCAATACTTTCATTACAGGTTCCACATTCAGACCAGTTCAATTTCCAGCGGGTCAGACCAGTCAAATACTGTCATAATAACATAGAAATAATGACAACTCCAAATTTTTCTCTTTGTAAATGTAAATATTTTCATGTATTTACACTGAAACAAAGTATAATTTTGCAAAAAAAAGAAAAAAAGTGAATTACCTGAACAAATATGAACAACCTGAAATGTCTTAATAGAAATAAGTACAATTTTAATAAGAGTCTACCTGTAGTCTACCTCTTTTTTTTCTTATAGTGGATATTTTTTGGGCTGTTCTGTTTTTTCTTTTCTTATATTGGATAATTTTTTGGGCTGTTCTCTTTTTTTCCTTATAGTGGATAATTTTTGGGCTGTTCTGTTTTTTTTTTTCTTATAGTGGATAGTTTTATTGGGCTGTTCTCTTTTTTTACTTATAGTGGATAATTTTTTGGGCTGTTTTGTTTTTTTTCTTATAGTGGATAATTTTTTGAGCTGTTCTCTTTTTTTTCTTATACTGGATAATTTTTGGGCTGTTCTGTTTTTTTTTTTTTTTTTCTTATAGTGGATAGTTTTATTGGGCTGTTCTCTTTTTTTACTTATAGTGGATAGTTGTTTGGGCTGTTTTGTTTTTTTTCTTATAGTGGATAATTTTTGGGCTGTTCTGTTTTTTTTTTTTTTTTCTTATAGTGGATAATTTTTTGGGCTGTTCTCTTTTTTTACTTATAGTGGATAGTTGTTTGGGCTGTTTTGTTTTTTTTCTTATAGTGGATAATTTTTTGGGCTGTTCTCTTTTTTTTTCCTATAGTGGATAATTTTTTGAGCTGTTCTCTGTTTTTTTCTTATAGTGGATAATTTTTTGGGCTGTCCTGTTTTTTCTTTTCTTATATTGGATATTTTTTGAGCTGTTCTCTTTTTTTCTTATAGTGGATACTTTTTTGGGCTGTTCTGTTTTTTTTTGCTTATAGTGGATAATTTTTTGGGCTGATGCACCTCTGGGGCACCACACAAATCTATACTATAATACAACTGATACATATTATTAAATACTATAAAATTTTATTTTATTTTAAGAAGTACAAATGTTGTAAATTAAAAAAGCCTTTATTTGACTGTTTCTTTCTTATTTTTATTTTTTTTGTTTAATACAAGGGGTGAGCTTGCATTTACTTGCCGTCTTCCTAGTGTGTGTTTTTTTTATTTTTGTTCATTGTCCACATACCAACTCTTGTTTTCGTCCTCTTTTGCGTTCTGTCATGTGGAAACAGTGTCATCCTTGGCTCATTATCTCCTTGTTTTCTGTTGGCGTGTCTGCAGAACACTGTGTGGTGTGAGGATGAAGATCGCAGTGATTGGTCAGAGCCTGTTCGGTCAGGAGGTCTACAAGGAGCTGAGGAAGGAGGGTCACAACATCGTAGGGGTCTTCACCATCCCAGACAAGGACGGGAAAGCAGACCCACTGGGTGAGACGCCCACACCCACTCAGAGGGGTTGGACTGAAACATGAATGAAAACAGTCAGTAAAGGAACAAATAAAACCCAAACTCTGACCCAGATGGATCGTCTCAGAGCCAAGTGAAATTTGGACTCATCACACCACTGGTTTTTATGTCTCTGTTTTTTTTTTTTTATTGGACTACATGTTTAATGGCTTCAAAACATTAAAAACGCATTTAAACTTTGGAACAAATACAGACATTTAATCAGCAGTGATATACAAACTTAAATCTTTTCATTGTGAATTCTTTAATCCTGTAAAAAGCCTTCAAATATCAATTTCCATGTATGAGTTTCAATTTTGTATCATATTTGAACCATCGGGACACAAGAGGAAGGTTAAAACACTTAGTTGTGCTCAGGCAAACTAAACAAACAGTCCCCAGATGAACTGTGAACAGGTTTTTAGCCAAAGTATTTTGCTGTGAATCTGTCCAACTGGTCTCTTAGTGAGTGTATTTAAAGCTTTGAGAGGCCAACATTTTTTAAACTGCCTAGGTTGCGTCGTTGACATAATGCAGTGTTTCTCAAAGTGTGGGGCGTGCCGGGGGGGCATGGGATCTCTCCTGGGTGGTTGTTTTTTTTTCTCCTTCAGGTTAGAGCGTGTAGCAGCTGGAACTAATATTTTAGTGTTGGAGCACCCTGGACTCATTTTAGGGATGTACAACAAACTAATCTAATGCCATGGTGATCTGTCACTAGACTAGACAAAGAGTTTAGGTTTGGAGAATGGACAAGGACTGGACTGGAAAAGAAAAATGTGGAATGTTTCTGTTTTTGCAGTTTGTACAGTTTACACTTTAATGTTCTGAGATGTGCAATGGAAACGGGCTCACTGCAGCCACTGATATTGTTAAAATGTTCATCTTTATTACCAAAATTTGTTTGTTGTTCTAAAAAAGGTAACTTTATTGTCATAGTTGTAAGATAATTGCGCATTTCCAATTTTTATTTGGAAAAATATTGTCTCGGAGCAGTCTGGTTGAGTTTATTTGTATTGTTCAAGCAAAAATCTAAGTTATTTTTAATTTGAACAACAAATTATTCAAGGAAAAGCAAAAAGTATAGTTACAGTATTGACGTTTCTTTCAATGTTGCTGGGGTTGGGGGGAGCCTGGAGATTTTTCGTCCTCCAAAGGGGGGCCCGACAGAAAAAGACTGAGAACCGCTGACATAATGAGACATTATTTTGGATGTGACTTATTGACAGTGAAGGGAACATTCCCATGATGCACTGCTACCTGTCATCAAATACTCAGACTTTGCACCCCGTGTGCATGTCTCTGCTTTAAACTCATAAGGTGGAATTAGCATCGTCCTCAATGTTTGAGTCCAAGAGGAAGTGTGCCATGGCCTCAAATCATATTACAGCACGAATAACAGCAATAAAATATTGATATGTAGGTTTAAAACACTGTAAAACAATAAGGAAGACAAAAAACAGAACGCCTGCAGTGTTCACATTATTATTAATCAACAGAGTTTGAAAAGGTCATGCTGAAACTGAAATGTCATTTATTCAACTTATGGCATTTCTCATGTTTTATTTTTAACCCATCAATTCAAATATCATCAGATATCAATGTTTCAATTTCAAGTTAAATCCTAATTAAGTAAATGGACAGTGAATCTTAAAAAGACATGCAATGGTCACATTTAAAAGTAACCATTTTGGATTAAATCTGCTAGTGTGATGTTTGCCATGGCAGCTCACAGAAGGCTGCTCTGATCATGTGCTAACATCTGTGCTAGCTTACACTGGCTCTGCTCCATCATGGAGTCACAGCTCAGCTAATGACAGCTAGATGGCGGTGTACTGCCCCTGGTCAACGGGTGAACAAACGGGCTCATCGTCTCCTTTAGTGCTCCTCCGATTTTGGAAAAAGAAAATGTTGAGTGTTTTTTGACTCTTTCTCTGTGACATGTTGCGTTATTCAATGAAGTTGTTATGGTGTGGACAGGTAAAGACAGGCGGTGGTTTTCAGTACAGATGCACCCATACCACTGTTTTCCAGACCGAGTACGAGTACTTACATTTGAGTACTTGCCGATACCGAGTACCGACACGAGTACTTAATAATCCCATTCCAGTTGTTAGTTCCTTTTGTAAATGTGCTTTATTGTCCTTGTCATTAGTCTGACTGGAACAAAGTGCTGCTACTGACATTTAATGTATTGGAATGAGCGTTTGTCAATTAATCCACCAGGGGGCGCTGCTCTAAATTAACCATACTGGACAAATACACGAAGAAGAGGAAAGTTTAATGAGAAGAAGAAGAAAGTCAGTAATAATAACAAACATGGAGACGACAGAGGCAACACTAATGTGATACTAATATTGCAGCGTTTTCACTGGTAAGGTTTAACAGCTTAGCTTCAGCAGGAAGAGAAAAGAGAAATGAGCCATAAGTTTGGTTTTCACTTCTGCTGGTGGGGGTCCGCACCACTCCGTACACTTGCTGGTATTCTCATTCTGTTTACGCATCCACCAGCACCTGGAAAACGGATGGAATGTACGCAGAGGACGGACAGAACCCTGCGTCCGTATCTGTCTGTGTCTGGAACGTTACTGTCAGTCAGTGTTACTTTTATCACCGTCATTTATTTTGAAAAATCTCCACACTCTTCACACTCCACACACATTATTCCTCCTCCTCGTACCTGCTGCACTGAACTGGGAATGTCACACTGCTGTAAGTGGTATCGGTGCATTTGTATCGGATATCTTTTACAAGTACGAGTACACACACTGAGTATCGGAGCCGATACTCGTGTCGGTATTGGTGCATCCCTAGTTTTCAGGGTTCAGGTGATGAAAAAATACACCTGACCTCACACCCCCTATATCAGTGTTTTTCAACCTTGGGGTCGGGACCCCATGTGGGGTCACCTGGAATTCAAATGAGGTCACCTGAAATTTCTAGTAATTGATTAAATAATAATAATAATAATAATAATAATAATAATAATAATAATAAAAACCTTACAAATTAAAACTATATGTTGAGTTGACAGAGCCAGTCCCAATCCACAGCAGATAAACTGTGGTTGTGAAACTGCAGCACTGTGGTTCTGTTTATCTGTCAAATGTTCATTGTGGTCAGTTTCAGATGCTGCAGCTCTTTCATAATTCATAGTTTGAGTTCTTGTTTGTTCAGTATTAATTGTCAACCTTGTAAATCCAAGCTGGACTGACTGTATATATCCTGACCAAGGAAAATCCAATTCTCCCTTTGTGCAGTAATCTACACCTGGCTTTACTGCCTCTGTCCACAATAATATACATTATATAGACTAAATGTTTAAAATTAATATTTCTTTGCAACATAGTATAGAAAACTATTACATGATCAAAAACAAATTAATTTTAGCCAAAAAAAAAAAAAAAGTCTCTGTTTTGAATGTCTGGGGTCGCCAGAAATGTGTGATGTTAAAATGGGGTCACCAGCTAAAAAAGGCTGAGAACCACTGCCCTATGTGTTCACGTATTGACCATAAGTTGTCGCCATTACACTTTGAACCGTATCACCAGATAGGCCTACAGCTGAAAGCTCTAAATAGCGTCTTTGGTATCACTAGTGCTATTGTGTATAAACTTCTTTAAAATAAATAAACACACAATGCTTAGCCCGGCGGGGGGGCAAGCAAGTGTAATGCACTGGGGAAATCACTGTTAGTAATAGTAACTGAGGTGCTGTCAGCTCCACAGTCCTGACAGTCGTATTTCATTTTTTGTTTGAAGCCACTGAGGCGGAGAAGGATGGCGTTGCTGTGTTTAAGTTCCCGCGGTGGCGTGTGAAGGGCCAGGCCATCCCAGAGGTGGTGGACCAGTACAAGGCCACGGGCGCCGAGCTCAACGTGCTGCCCTTCTGCTCCCAGTTCATCCCCATGGAGGTTATCGACCACCCCCAACACGGCTCCATCATCTACCACCCCTCCCTGCTGCCTCGCCACAGAGGAGCCTCCGCCATCAACTGGTGAGTCCCACCCACAGCTACAGCCACGCCCACAGGAAAACAACGCACCTGTCTGTCCGCTCGTCTTACCCGCTGATTCTGACCCCACAGGACCCTGATCCATGGTGACAAAAAGGGCGGGTTCACAGTGTTCTGGGCCGACGATGGACTCGACACCGGACCGATTCTGCTGCAGAGGGAGTGTGACGTCGAACCTGACGACACCGTCAACACCATCTACAAGAGATTTCTGTTTCCAGAGGGAGTCAAAGGCACTGTGAGTCTGACCGAAGGGAAAAGCAGTGTAACAGACACTTAAAGGTTCAGTTAGTAAGAATAAACTTCAACCGTCATCTCCTACTATGAACAGAAGGGGGCGGCGTTTTGCCACAAAACTCAGCTGTTGATGATTAGGCTTCTGTGGAAACAAAACCATATTAGATAGATTTACTTTATTAATCCCCTAGGGGAAATTCACAACACAAAATGTGGTCACCGCTTCACAAACACAGCCGTACCACATCACCAATCAATAAATAAATAAATGCAGTGTGTAAGTAGCTATGAATAACTTAGATTAAAAAGAGGTAAACTTAAAAGACAAGATGTCTTTTCGGCCTACCCCATAAAAACATAAAAGCATAAAAAACATAAAAACATAGAAACCCATCCAAGGACAGAAGTGTTCCTGAGCTATTTACCCTGAAGGGAAGGCAAGGGGTATTGTTTTTGTTTCTTTGTTTGTTTGTCAACCCTCCAGCAGCAAAACTATTGGTTGAATTCATACTAAATTGGGTTTATAGATTACCAGTGACCCAGAATAGATCTGATTACATTTTGGAAAAAGTAGGTCAAATTTAAAAATTTTTTACGAATTTTTATAATCTTTTTTTTTTTTTTGTCCCATTCACTTATAATAGGCGAAATTTCAAATGTCTGTAGCAGCAGAACTGTTCTTTGAATTCATACCAAAATTGGTTTATAGATTACCAGTGACCCAGACTAGATGTGATTACATTTTGGGAAAAGTAGGTCAAAGCTCAAATTTTTTATTAATTTTAAAATTTTCCTTTCCCCCCATTCACTTATAATGGGCGAAATTTCAAATGTCTGTAGCAGCAAAATTATTGGTTGAATTCATATTAAATTGGGTTTATAGATTGCCAGTGACCCAGACTAGATATGATTCCATTTTGGGAAAAGTAGGTCAAAGTCACAATTTTTTATGAATTTTTTAAATCTTTTTTTTTTTTTCTCCCATTCACTTATAATAGGCAAAATTTCAAATGTCTTTAGCAGCAGAACTATTGGTTGAATACATACTAAATTTGGTTTATAAATTTCCAGTGACACAGAATAGATCTGATTACATTTTGGGAAAAGTATGGTAAAGTTCAAATTTTTTATCAATTTTCAAAATCTTTTTTCTTCTCCCATTTACTTATAATGGGTGACACGTCAAATGTCTATAAAAACAGCAATTTTGTTTCAATTTATTGCAAACTTGGCACATATATAGAGACAACTGATATGACATCAGCTGGATCGATGACAAAATAAGATAAAATACATGCGAGGGGCGGGGTTTGTTGTGTCTGGAACCACTTGTTTTTTAACATTTTAAAGTAAGAAGTATTAGGATAACATTCAACCAAAAAAGTGAAATAGTTATGTTCGGAGTAGAAACATAAAATAAACATAGACGCTGGTGTCATATAAAAACATTTTGATGTAGTATATGTATATTTAGATTTAGCATTTTAAAATGAAGATCCAAATAATATATAGTCACATATTGTACAGCACAAGCAAAAAAAAAAAAAAACAAGTGGCATGTTTGTCTCACATTTTTAACTCTTTAAACCCTGAGCCTAAAATGTTCCGCCTGGACTTTTTCTCTTATTTTGATTATAAAAATGTTGGAAAAATGCTGTGACTGAGCCCATTTTCCCAGATCTTTCAAAATCTAGCAGTCATTTACAATTTACTGCGTGTTATAATTCTGCTAAAATGGCCTCTTCTCCAGCTTCTAGTACAGGTGTGAGTGAAATGACGGTAATGACCCAATAAAACCTACAAAGTGCAACGTCTCAGGTTTCAGAAACCGTTGGAATTTTTCCAATTGAACAAACAATAGCACCGTTACAACCATCCAAACTGCACATGTGCCAGGTGTGTCAGTGATGACACGTCAGGTTTTAAAGGGTTAAAGTTAATCTATAACATACTTTTATTTCAAAAATTTCAATTAGTGTTTTATGTATGGAAGTCTGTCTGTAACTATTTAATGTACTGCTGCCCGTCTTAGCCAGGACACCCTTGAAAAAGAGATTCTTAATCTCAAGGTTTTCCTGGTTAAGTAAAGGTAAAATAATAAAAATAAAATTATATATAGTCGCACAGAGCAAAGCAGAAAACGTTCTGTATATTGATTTGTACTTAATTAAATGTATTACAAATAAAACAGTAAAACAGATGCATTGTACATTTGACTGCATTTACCATTTAAAATGTAAGGAAATCTTTTTATCATTAGTACTGTTATCTATACTTAAATAGTTCTTACATGAATGATGATCACATGTATTGATTGATCTGAATACAAATTACAGTAAATAACTGAGCTGAAACGATTAATGGGCTCAAAGTGATCCAAAAAAATCATTCAGCCACAATTCTCCTGAATCACAGCTTTGTTTCCTTCATTTCTCTGCTGTTAAACATTAGTTCCACTGTTGTGTTTCACACTGACGCTTATTGTGACGCACAAAGAAGCTTCAATTCAGGAAAACTGCAATAGAATATTTCCCTTCAATCAATTCGAGTCGATTAATCAAATCGTGAATTTTTGCATTCGCTTCGAGCACCTAATTGATTAATCGTTTCAGCTCTAGTAAATAACAACCTATGGATTATGTCAGAGATAATATTTTCAGTATGCTGTAAGATCTTCCTCTGTCCCAGTTTCTGTACATAACAAACACTGTGGTTGTAAAGTCCAGATAGTGTCAGTGTTATGGAGGCGGCACTAACTGCTGTGCTGTGTTTGCAGGTGGAAGCAGTGAGGCTGATTGCAGAAGGAAAAGCCCCAAGGATCACACAGCCACAGGAGGGCGCCACCTATGAGTGCATCCAGAAGAAAGACAACTCCAAGGTAACACAGGACAGGTCCTCGTTCTTACATCAAATTAACAGATCATTAAGACAGAGTGGAGGTGTTTGTGTGTGACTGATTTAAAAAAAAAAAAAAAAAAAAAAGGAAGTCATGACAACCTTTATCTTACATATTAAACATTTAGTAGAAACACAAACAAGTGTATTTTTTTAGTTTGTTTTGTACTTTTTCAGCTTTAACTGTAATAAAAAGCACAGTTTCTGACCTGGTAACTGTCCTCCTGAACTTCTGTTTAAAATCGTAGAGAAGCTCACAGAGATTTCTACCAAATAAATGAGAATATACCTTTGTTTTAAAGGGCTCATATTTGTTTAAACCAGTGGTTCCCAACCTTTTTTGGCTCGTCACCCTATTTTAGCATCACAGATTTCTGGCGACCCCAGACATTCAAAACGGAGACATTTTTTTGCTGAAATTGTTTTTATTTTCCTTGGTCAGGATATGTACAGTCAGTCCAGCTTGTGTTTACAAGGCTGACAATTAAAATTGAACCAACAATAACTCAAAATGTGAATTATGAAAGAGCTGCAGCATCTGAACCGTTAGGGGTCTGAGCCTATTTTGGCTGTTTTTGAGTTCTTTTGATTTTGTCCTTATATACTATATAAAGAAAGGTTTACTATACCCATGTTTAGTATCTTCTTTTTCAGCACAACTACATCTATCTCATCTGCCTCGTATTTTTTCACTTTAACCAACTATATCAATACAAAAGGCCAAAAAACACACAAAAAATATAAAATCCAATTTGAAAAATGTATATAATTTACTGCATAAATGATACAGAGATGCTTAACAAACCTTTTCAAAAACTTTAAAAGTGAATATTGGTTCCAAATATTAAGTATATAAAATTAAAATTGTAATAAATTAAAAATTTACTCAGATATTTGACCTAAAAGCATATCTTTACATAGGCGTTTTCGCCGGTTTTCTCAGTCAATTACTAGAAATTTCAGGCGACCCCATTTGAATTACAGGTGACCCCATGTGGGGTCCCGACCCCAAGGTTGAAAAACACTGGTTTAAACCCACTTTTCTTAGTCTGTGGTTCATTTATTTGTGTATTTGGACCCTAATAGTTCATACAGTTTGAATTTGAACCCTCCAGCTGCTGCTAAACTATCTTTATATTTATTTTGGATTTCTCCAATCTGTTGTAATTCCTTCTTAATTTGTTGCGTCTATAACTAGTTCCATCTCCACATTTGCACATATCAGGTCCAGACTTCAGACGAACATTTCTCCAGTATTTCTCCATAATTGTTTGTCAGCAGCAGCGGTTGTAGTCCAGACTGAAAATATGTCCAAACTTGGAGCCCATTACCTAAAATGTTCAGTTGTTGGTTGAACAGGACAGAGCAGCACAGCTGACAACCTGGAGGGGGCGGGGCCTGAAGTGGCTCATGTGCATTTAAAGGGCCAGTGCTCCAAACCACCTTTCTGGTGTCATTACTCAGAAATAGGGTTGAAAATGGACCTGTGGAGTTGAATGAAGGAAGAATTCAGACCCAAGCAGAGCATTTACAGTTTATGGAGACCACAGGGAAATGTGGGAAAAGGAAGAATAACATTTAAAAAGAGAAAAATAACACTCCTTTAATTGTTATAAAAAGCCCAGTTTCTGTCATCCTAATCCTGTTTAAAGTCGCAGAGAGATTTCTACCAAATAATTCAGAATATGCATTTGTATTAACTTCTGTTTAACGTCAGCATCAGAGCTGATTCAGGACCTGTTTCCTGTCACAGATCGACTGGAACCAGCCCGCTGAGGCCATCCACAACTGGATCAGAGGAAACGACAAAGTACCTGGAGCCTGGGCCAAGGTGGACGGACAGGTGAGAATGCCACAGCAAATGGATAATCCACCTTTTATCATAGTTTAACCAACATGATATCACATATGAGCATATGAGCATGCACTGTTGGGCTGAACTCTACTGCCTACCAAATACTGCTACCCCCTTCCTAAGTCAGCCATGAGGAGGACAATATTGCATTTATGTTTTTTGTCTGTTTAATATTAAAAAATGCGCAAACTGTAAGGTATTTAAAACTTTCAAATGTTAAATCTTAGATACACGACACTCAAAATATATAACAATAAAAACATACTGCCGAAAACGACATCACCTGCGGCTGGGGATGCAGTTTTTGGCAGGAAGCAGAATTCGGCACATGTATGATTGTATGTATGTATGATTAGAGCTGTGTATGTGTGTGGAAGAATCTGGCGATGCAATACAAATCACAATACTAGGATCACGGTACGATATATTGCGATATATCACGATACTGTTAACAAGGCGATATTTTTTATTTTGTTTCTTGTTTTTTAAAGATTATTTCCTGGAAAAACTTATAGTGCAGCATTTGGATAAATAAAGATTTAACATGTGGCTTTACCAGTACAAAAAAACCCACTCAAATAAACAAATCAATAATGTTTTACAGACATTACAGTTTAAGATCCTGCATAAATGTTTGTATTCTATTGCGAAAAGAATCCATAGTGTTCAGTCCCTGAATCATTCAACATCAGAACATTATTTTTGTGCATTCCCAACAAAAAAAACAAACATTTGCCTCTTTCAGACAGTAAAAAGTGCTTTTAGGATCCTTGAATTATCCATTATTTAACAAAACTGCGTTATCAATTTCAAAAAACTACATTTATGACCTACAATATCATAATAGCACTATTGTAGGAAACAAACAGAACAAAATACCCATGAATATAGAAATAAAAGAGCTGGAAAAACAAAAATGAACCTCCGTCATATCTGCATTTGAATAAATACCTAAAAATATTGATACAATACTTTTTAATATTGATACAGTATCGTGAAGTGAAATATCGTGATATATTGTGATACCATTATTTTCTTACACCCCTGTGTATGATTACACTTGTCTGATTTTTTTCCAGACACTATGGACTTGATATTTATTTTCAGGTTAAAGCTTTTTTCATTCATTTATATCAATGAGACTCATGAAAACAAAGCGATCCATATGAATATCTAAATACCTACAAGCCAAATTAGACAGTACTATCACACATCCATGAGGAGAAATGGTTCAAATCTGTAATTCAAGAGTAAGTCTGTCCCTACCTGGCCCACTGTCATAGTTACAGTAGTTGAATGTTGGATTCCTAGAAGGATCCATCTTCTGATACCATATATTGATCTTCTCCAACTATCTAAACCTCCAGATGCTGAACTCATCCAAGATCATTTTTCACTTGTTCCATTGGCGGATTTTTGCTTGAATTAAGCAAAAAAAAAAAAAAAAAAAAAAAAAAAATATATATATATATATATATATGCACATATATATATATATATATATATATATATATATATATATATATATATATATATATATATATATATATATATATATATATATATATATATATCTGCCAATGGAGCAAGTGAAAATAATCTTGGAAATAACATTTTCCAGATCTATTGTCTATAAATCAGTTCTTATATCTCACTGAAAAATTCGTCTTTAGGTGATTCTGTCTTATTTTAAGTGTGATGAGATATTTGGACTAGAAATGAGAAAAATACACTTGGTCAGATTTAGATTTTTGCAGTGTAAACTCACTGACAGGACATTATTTACTTACAAAGCTTGCAGTGATTTGTGTTTGTTACTTGCTAAGAATAAGATATATTAAAACATATTGATTTATTGGTTTGAAAACATATATTTGACATTGTAAATCATTCATCCTGTTGCTATAATGCTACATTCATCAGAAACATATTTTCCCGTTGGTCACTGCTCTTCAGACTGTATTTACTGTGTAAAATAATAATAATAATAATAATAATAATAATAATAATAATAATAATGATGGAGACGGATTTCTTCTTAAACAGTGCTTTACTTTTTACACACCACAACGACTACTACAGCACTTCCTGAAACATAACCTCATATGACTGAACTCACCAATCAGAAGCTAGCAGTACTTAAATTGGTAGATGTCAATGATTTAGAAAGGCAGATTCAACAAATTATTTTAGCTGCTTGTATACAACAAATGAGAATGTTCAAATGTGTAAATAATAATTCTGTAAACATAAATGTAAATAGTAAATTGGGTAAACACTGTCAATATATTTTTAACAAATACATGAATTAACTTATTCCCTGTAATTTATTTCACTGTTAAACCTTATATTTTTTCAACATAAATTACTTTAACTTCTGACCCTTACAGTACTGTTATGTTTTTTTCTGTAGAAAGTGACTTTTTACGGCTCCACTCTGGTTAATAATGGGACGGCAGCTAAAGGTGAACCCCTGGAGATCCCCGGGGCCAGTCGACCCGGCATCGTCACCAAGGCAGGACTGGTGCTGTTCGGCAACGACGGCAAAACAGTGAGTCACCTTATCAGACAAGACAGTTATTATTGTGCAAAATGAACTCTGATTTTACCAAACTTTGAGCCTTTCCAGGTGTGGTTTGCAATGATTTCGGCAAAGATTATAATCAGACCAACAACTTTTTAACCCATAAAGACCCAAACATCCACCGTCGACCAAAACCACCTACTAATATAAACTGTTTATTACCTGTTGATCCACTAATCCTATCAATCCATGTCAATAATTGGTGTAAAATACAGTTCATCTTTTCATGGTCATCAGATATGACCCATTTGGACGTTCAGAGGCTTCGTAGTGACCGTGGAAATACCGTCATCTTCTCCAACATTGATTCACCAGTAAAACCCATGAAGTTCGATCAATGACAGTGGATGGACACACTGGGTTTATGTTCAATTAATCAGAGATTTTGCTGAAAAAGTCACTTTTTCTGCAGTTTTCTCTGTTTTGATATAATAATCTTTGAATTAACTCAGAGTTTTTGTGAACATCTAAATTAAATATATATTAAATATAAGCAAATGCATGATCTATAGTTAAAAATGCAAAATACAGAAGATAATATAACAAATGGTGATAAATCACTTAAAGGTCCTGTGCAGACTTTATGTGTGATCTTGAAAAATCCTTATTTTGTTTTGTAAATCCATGTCAATAATTGGTGTAAAATACAGTTCATCTTTTCATGGTCGTCAGATATGACCCATTTGGACGTTCAGAGGCTCTGTAGTTACCATGGAAACACCATCATCTTCTACAGCATTGATTCACCAGTAAAACCCATGGAGTTGGATCAATGACAGTGGATGGACACACTGGGATTATGTTCAGTTAATGATATATTTTACTAAAAAAGTCACTTTTTCTGCAGTTTCCTCTGTTTCGGATATAATAACCCTCAACTTTAATCTGAGTTTTTATGAACATCTACATGATCATTGAATTAAATATAAGAAAATACATGATTTTCACTGAAAATTCACAAAATACAAAATGCCTTTGATGACAATAAATGGTGATAAATCACTTAAGAAAGGTTAAATAGAGAAAAAAATCATTTGGGATCTACACAAAAGTCACACTGGGTCTTTATGGGTTAAACAGTCAATATAAATTTTTAGGTTTAGAGCTCTAATGCCATCAGGGTCACTGGAGTTGGTACACATTCATGGACGGAGCATGTCCACGATGTCCAGATCTCGTACAAACCCATTATTTGTAAGAATCTTTCTGACCTCAATGGCATTAGCGCTCTTTCCTTAAAAATGACAACATCCGGTCTCAGAAAATGCAAAAAAACAGGCATTTTTTTGGGTCCATTTTTCCATTTCTGTCAGGTAATAAGTTTCTTTTTTGTTATTAGAAAAAGAAAATCATTCCATTTTTTAAATTTGGTTTATCTGTTTTGACACTGATATAGAAAAATGCCTTGAAATTCAATTTAAATTCTTCAATTTTAAAACAAAAATCAATTAACCACTAGTTTTTCTTTTGTTTCTGAAAAGAAAATCCAATTACCAACAGATACACTGACCATCTAAGTTTCCTTACAGCTGTGTCTGAGAAAAACTGCTTCAGTCAATTTTCCCACAAGAATGTGTTTTTAATCTTTATACTTTCAGGTTTACAACAGGGACATGGAATGCCAGAACTTAGCAAAAACAAAAATACAGCTGTCACAATTATATATAAATATATAAATGAATGTAACAGTGCAACAAATCAATCACCACTTACCAAACTGCAGTTTTATATTGAATAATGTTCACGTTAATTTTCAACCAGCTTTGCACTATTAATGCTGTGTAAATGAATGAATGCACACCGGCTTTGTCATTTATAAACCAGCGGTTTTTTTTATAATGCTGAACAGTAAAAGTTTGTAGTGTACATACATATAAGAACACCAAAGGTTACAAACACAGGACGTGGTAATAAAACAACTTAAAGATGTGAGCGTGTCAGTGGTTCACAGGTTCACCGATGTGGAAATGAATCCTGACACAGCCTAGTTGTGCATTTAGAAGAGTGCTCATTTAACTTTCTGTTATTTTGTTTTTAATTTGTGTAAATCTCTATGAAGGTTTCTTATTAAATACTTTTTGGTCCCGACACTGCAAAAATCTAAATCTTACTAAGTGTATTTTTCTCATTTCTAGTCCAAATATCTCATCACACTTAAAATAAGACAGAATCACCTAAAGAGGAACTTTTCAGTGAGATATAAGAACTGATTTATGGACAATAGATCTGGAAAATCTGATTTCAAAAAATCGTACGAAGATAATTTTTACTTGTTCCATTGGCAGATTTTTTGTTTGAATTAAGCAAAAAATAAATGAATCTTGAATTAAACGAAAAAAAATCTTGAATTAAACAAAAAATCTTAAATGAAACAAAAAAATCTTGGGGTCACCTGAAATTTCTAGTAATTGATAAAAAAAAAAAAAATTGTGATGTTAAAATGGGGTCATGAGCCAAAAATGGTTGGGAACGACTGGCCTAGAAAAAATATTTCATAAAACATTTTACCTCATATTGATTACTACTAAAATCAAAAGTAACACTACTTTCTTGTACACCCAGAAACTGGGATATATTCCAACTAAATACTTAATTAGTATGGATTATTGGTGACAGGAAGTAGCCGCAGTTTTGCACTTGCTTGTAGAAATGCTAACATCAGCTAACAGAAACAAACCTTGATTTTAGCACCTAATCGTGTGTAAATGTAACACACTGTACCTCTGATAATGTTCAGTAATAAAGCGGATTTCCATAAATATCCAATTATTGTTTGTATGAGTAAATTGGCCAGTTCTAGTCTGTTATTGTCTTTTGTCTTGGTTCCTGTTCCACCACTTATGTTTTGTCAAGTTTGGCCTTTGTTGCTGAATGAAAACAAAAATCACTTAGTAGAAAAACATTTATATTCTCAAATATAAAATATTAAAAATGTAAGTATCAGTAACAAAACACAGGAGTGTTTTCTCTACTCGTTTTCATCGACGTACAACATGCACCAGTACTGATGCACTGCAAAAATCTAAATCTTACCAAGTGTAGTTTTCTCATTTCTAGTCCAAATATCTCGTCACACTTAAAATAAAACAGAATCACCTAAACAGGAACTTTTCAGTGAGATATAAGAACTGATTTATACCTCCACCAACGAGGTTATGTTATCATCAGGGTTTATCTGTTTGCAAGATAACTCAAAAAGATATGGACGGATTGGAGTGAAATTTTCAGGAAATGTTGATACTGGCACAAAGAACCAATGATGACATTTTGGTGGTGATTGGGGGTGGGGGGGCAACGACACTTATCTGCCTTGGTAGAGGTCTGAGCTCTCCGAGTGCTTTTCTAGTTAGACAATAGATCTAGGAAATCTTGTTTCAAGAAATCTTACCAAGATAATTTTCACTTGTTCCATTGATTTTTTTGCTTGAATTAAGCAAAACAATCTTGAATTAAGAAAAAACAATCTTGAATTAAACAAAAAATACTGAATTAAGCAAAAAAAAAAAAAAAAAAATCCTGAATTAAGCAAAAAAATCCTGAATTAAGCAAAAAAAAAATCTTGAATTAAACAAAAAAATTGAATTAAGCAAAAAAAAAAAAAAAAATCTTGAATTAAATTTTTAAAAAATCTTGAATTAAGCAAAAAAATCTGACAATGGAACAAGTGAAAATTATCTTGGTAAGATTTCATGAAATCAGATTACCAGATCTATTGTCTATAAATCAGTTCTTACATCTCACTGAAAAGTTCATCTTTAGGTGATTCTGTCTGATTTTAAGTGTGGTGAGATATTTGGACAAGAAATGAGAAAAACACACATGGTCAGGTTTAGATTTTTCCCAGTGTGTGTGTGTGTGTGTGTGTGTGTGTATACGTGTGTGTGTTTTCAGTTCTTAGGCAGGACTTTGACTGGTGGACAGTTTGACTCCGTGGACTTTGCGCATGTGTCTCTTCATCAGGAGTCTTTCTGTGAACAGCTCCTCACAGTCCCCACATTTGTACGGTCGCTCCTCTTTATGTTTGGCCAGAACGTGTTTCCTCAGAGTGGAGCCTCGGTTGAAGGACTTGTCGCAGATGTGGCAGCTGAAGGGCTTCTCCCCTGTATGAGTCCTGATGTGTTCCGTCATG